>NC_057811.1:442682896-442692929 GCF_018294505.1 Triticum aestivum | reverse complement strand
ACGCTCACTGTTCATCCAATCGATCGGCTTCAGTTAGCAGCAGTAGCGAAGGAATCGCTCGATCGGGTTCAGTTAACAGCCATCGATCGATCGCTCGGGTTCAGTAACGCGTAGCCCGCAGTGCAATTGCTCGGGTTCAGTTAGAGCCCAACGCCTCGCTCGGGTTCAGTTAGAGCCAACGCCTCGCACACACGCGCATACGTGTACGAGAGAAACGCGCATCGCTCGGCCCCCGACCTCCCACCGTAACCGGGAACTCCCCGAAATTTTCCTCCCCTCGCTTCTACCACGGTTTTTCCCGCCATGGACGGCCCAAAGAATGTCATGCAGCTGCGTCTCCGGCCCGCCCAGGACGAAAAGCCCATTTTCTGTCACGATTTTTTGTCATAGAAGTAGGAGCCCACCACATCTATGATGATACCGGGTTTTGTCACAATTATCGTCATAGAAGTGTCATATGTATGACAGAAATTTTTTTTCTTCGGCCCAAAATGTCACGGATGTGTCTTTTTTTTGTAGTGAGGGCAGTAAACGCAGTTGAGCTGGCGATTCCCCGTAACTTGCGATGGTCTGAACACCCTATTCTATGGAGTCGAGAGGATCACCCGCCCCGGGTTGATAATCCGGGTCATTTGGCTCTGGTGGTGGCATGATACGTCTCCAACGCATCTATACTTTTTGATTGTTCCATGCTGTTTTATTATCAATCTTGGATGTTTTATAATCATTTTATAGTCATTATATCATTTTTTTGGTACTAACCTATTGACATAGTGCCAAGTGCCAGTTGCTGTTTTTCCATGTTTTTTACATCGCTGGAAATCAATATCAAATGCCACGAAACTCCACAATGATTTTTTATGGGCCAGAAGGGAGGCAATGGGCCCTGGTTGCACCTGGGGGGTGCCCCGAGGGGGGCACAACCCACCAGGGCGCCAGGAGGCCCAGGCGCGCCCTGGTGGGTTGTGCCCACCTCGGGTGCCCCCTGAACCACCTCTTTGCTCTATAAATACCCCAATATAACAGAAACCCTAGGGGAGTCGACGAAATATTCATCCAGCTGCCGCAGAGTCCAGAACCACCAGATCCATTCTAGACACCATCACGAAGGGGTTCACCACTTCCATTGGTGGCTCTCCGATGATGCGTGAGTAGTTCTTTGTAGACCTTCGGGTCCGTAGTTATTAGCTAGATGGCTTCCTCTCTCTCTCTCTCTCTCTCTCTCTCTCTCTCTCTCTCTCTCTCTCTCTCTCTTTTGATTCTCAATACAATGGTCTCTTGGAGATCCATATGATGTAAGTCCTTTTGCGGTGTGTTTGTTGGGATCTGATGAACTTTGAGTTTATGATCAATCATATATTTTTATATCCATGAAAGTTATTTGAGTTTCTTTGATCTCTTGTAGCCTCGTATTTCTTCTCCAATATTTGCGTTTTGTTTTCCCAACTTGATATATTTGTCTTTCAATGGGAAGAGGTGCCCAGTAGTGGGTTCGATCTTACGGTGCTTGATCCCAGTGACAGAAAGGGAACCGACACGTATGTATCGTTGCTACTAAGGATAAAAAGATGAGATATAATATATGCCGCAATAGATAAATGGATCTTGTCTACATCATGTCATCGTTCTTATTGCATTACTCCGTTTTTCCATGAACTTAATACACTAGATGCATGCTGGATAGCGGTCGATGTGTGGAGTAATAGTAGTAGATGCAGGCAGGAGTCGGTCTACTAATCTTGGACGTGATGCCTATGTAATGATCATTGCCTGGATATCGTTATAATTATTTGAAGTTCTATCAATTGCCCAACAATAATTTGTCTACCCACCATTTGCTATTTTTCTCGAGAGAAGCCACTAGTGAAACCTATGGCCCCCTGGTATTCTTTCTCATATATTTGCCTTGCGATCTACTTTTCCTTTGCGTTTTTATTCAGATCTATTAAACCAAAAACACAAAAATACTTTGCTGCACTTTATTTTATTTGCGATCTATTATTTCAACTATTACGATTTTCTCCTGTCTCCTCGCCAATTTCTGGCGCCGTTACCCGAAAGGGATTGACAACCCCTTTAACATGTCGGGTTGCGAGTGGCTGTTATTTGTGTGCAGGGGCTGTTTACGTTTTGTTGCTTGGTTCTCCTACTGGTTCGATACCTTGGTTTCATAACTGAGGGAAATACCTACCATCGCTGTGCTACATCATCCTCTCCTCTTGGGGGAAATACCGATGTAGTCCTAGCAGACATCATGATGGCACCTCAGGTTGGAGGGTACAGATTTACTAAAGTGTTCATGAACGGGGGTAGCAGCATCAATATTCTGTATTATGAAACCTTTCGTCGCATGAGCTTGATTGACAATGATCTCAAGCCATCAAATACTATCTTTCACGGCATGGTGCCTGGTAAGTCGGCGTATCCAGTGGGCAAAATATCTTTGGAGGTTGCTTTCGGAGATGATTATGATTCCAGATCTGAGACATTAACTTTTGAAGTAGTTAAAATCAAGAGCCCTTATCATGCTCTGTTCGGGCGGCCGGCTTATGCCAAGTTCATGGCAAGGCCTTGTTATGTTTATTTGCATCTTAAGATGCCGGGTCACAAGGGCACCATCACAGTGCATGGAAGCTGGAAGATAGCCTTGGAGTGTGAGGAAGGCGATGATGCTTATGCTGAGTCTGTCTGTGCAACAGAAGAATTGAAATTTTACAAGGATAATGTCAACCCGGCGGATATGACATCTTTAAAGAAGCCAACCACATAGCATGACCCCCTGTTGAAATTTAAGTCGGCGGATGACACTAAGATGGTTGACTTCGTTCCTAGCGATTCATCCAAGCAGTTCAGCATCAGTGCTAATCTGGATCAGAAATAGGAAAGCGCGCTCATCGAGTTCATCCGTGAGAACCGTGACATCTTTGCATGGAAACCTTCAGACATGCCAGGTGTACCGAGGGAAGTCGCTGAGCACACTCTCCATATTGATCCAAAGTTTAAACCGGTCAAGCAATTCCATTGCCGTTTAATTGAAGAGAGGCGCAAGGCCATCGGTGAAGAAGTGGCCCGGCTCTTGGCGGCTGGGTTTATTGTTGAAGTTTTTCATCCTGAGTGGTTGGCTAACCCGGTGCTAGTACTTAAGAAAAACGGCTTTTGGCATATGTGTGTGGATTATACGGATCTTAACAAGGCCTGTCCGGCTGATCCCTTTGCTCTCCCCCGTATCAATCAGATTATTGATGCTACGGTGGGTTGTGAGCGTTTGAGCTTTTTGGATGCATATTTTGGTTATCATCAGATCAAAATGGCAGTGAAGGACCAGGAGAAGGCAACCTTCATCACTCCCTTTGGAGCCTTCTGTAATGTGTCTATGCCTTTTGGGCTCAGGAGTGCCCAGGTGACTTACCAGCGGTGTGTACAAAATTGCCTTCACAATCAGATTAGGCGCAATGTTCATGCTTACGTGGATGATATTGTGGTGAAATCCAGGAAGAAAGAAACCTTGATAGATGATTTGAAAGAGACTTTTGATAATCTCCGAGTCTGCAAGATGATGCTTAACCTGGCCAAGTGTGTCTTTGGCGTACCAGCAGGCAAGCTCTTAGGCTTTCTGGTCTCTGAACGGGGCATTGAAGCTAACCCGGAGAAAATAAAGGCTATCACTTCCCTGGCTAAACCGACGTGTATTAATGATGTTCAGCGTCTGGCGGGTCGTATTGCGGCTTTAAGCCGGTTCATAAGCCGGTTGGGTGAAAAGGCTATCCCTCTTTACCAAATGATGAAGAAGACAGATCACTTTGTATGGAGTGATGTTGCTGATCAGGCGTTTGAGGCCTTGAAGAAACAGTTGGCTGAGCTGTCGGTTCTTGCTGCTCCCATTAATAAAGAACCTTTGTTGTTATATGTGGCTGCCAACAGCCGAGCTGTTAGCGTGGCAATTGTGGTGGAAAGAAAGAAGTCAGACAAGGAATATCCGGTTTAGCGGCCGGTTTACTACATCAGTGAGGTGCTCATTGAGTCCACGCAGAGGTATCCACATTGGCAGAAACTGGTATATGGGCTATTCATGGCTAGTCGAAAGCTCAAGCAATATTTTCTGGGTCATCCATCACTGTGGTTAGTTCTGCTCCTTTAGGGGATATTATTCAAAACAGAGAAGCCACAGGTCAGGTAGCCAAGTGGGCCATTGAGCTTGGACCCCATGATTTGAAATATATGCCTCACACAGCCATCAAATCTCAAGCACTTGTGGACTTCATAAATGATTGGACAGAGCTGCAGATGCCTGAGGAGAAGCCGGATAGCACATATTGGACTATTCACTTCGATGGATCCAGGCAGTTGGAAGGCTCGGGGGCTGGAGTTATATTGACTTCCCCACGAGGTGATAAATTTTGTTACGTTTTAAGGTTGATGTTCCCTTGTACTAACAATGCAGCTGAGTACGAAGCCTTGCTCCATGGTCTTCGGATGGCTAAAGAGATGAATTTAATCCGGGTGAGGTGTTTCGGCGACTCAGATTTGGTAGCTCAGCAAGTTTCAGGCACTTGGGATTCTAAGGATCCACTCATGGCGGCTTATCGCCGAGAGGTTGAAGCTATTGCTGGTCACTTCAAGGGCTATCAAGTGGAGCATATTGATCGAATAAAAAATGAGGCGGCTGATGCTTTGAGCCGGTTAGGGTCCCAGCGTAAGCTACTGCCACCTAACACTTTCCTAGATATCCTGCATAATCCTTCAGTCAAATTGCCTACATAGGAAGATCTTTCTATTCCTGACCCGGAAGCACAATTGGTGGCGGCTCTTCATGCTATTCCGGATTGGACGGTCCCATATTTGGCTTATATGACTAGAGGCGAGTTACCTGAGGATGAAACTTTGGCCAGGCAGATAACCCGGTGGTCTATGTTAATGACTATCGTCAATCGAGAGTTACATCATCGCAGTGTCACAGGGGCTTTTCAACGTTGTGTTTCTCCTGAGGAAGGCTGTGAGATCTTACGAGAGATTCACGAAGGAGATTGTGGTCATCATGCCGGCTCTAAGTCTCTCGTAGCCAAGGCTTTCCGTCATGGATTTTATTGGCTGACGGCTCATGCTGATGCAGAGGATTTGGTCAGTAAATGTGATGGTTGTCAGAAATTCTCACGACGAGCTCATGTGTCGGCTCAAGAATTGAGGATAATTCCAATTGCTTGGCCGTTTGCAATCTAGGGGCTTGATATGGTTGGACCTTTCAAAAGGTCCAAGGATAAGAAGACCTACCTTTCGGTGGCGGTTGACAAATTTACAAAGTGGGTTGAAGCAGAGCCGGTTAGTAAGTGTGGTTCAATTCATCAAAAAGGTGATTTTCCGTTTTGGAATTCCCCCCAGCATTATAACTGATAATGGCACTAATCTGTCCAAGGGTGCTATGAAAGAGTTTTTTCAACGAGAGCATATTCGACTTGATGTATCATCAGTGGCTCACCCCCAGTCCAATGGTCAAGCTGAGAGAGCCAATCAAGAAATTTTGAGAGGCATCAAGCCCCGGCTTATGGTCCCTTTGCACAGGACGCCAGGTTGTTGGGTGGAGGAGTTACCTTCAGTATTATGGAGTATCAATACTACCCCCAACAGATTGACGGGTTACACACCTTTCTTCATGGTTTGCGGAGCAGAGGCGGTTCTCCCTAGTGACATCTGTCATGACTCGCCCCGAGTGGCGGCTTATGTTGAAGCTGATAATGAAAAAGCACGTCAGGATGATATTGACCTATTGGATGAGGAGCGTGACCTTGCGACGGCTCGTTCGGTGATTTACCAGCAGGATCTTCACCGTTATCATAGCCGCCGGGTTAAAACCAGGACCTTTCAAGAAGGCAATTTGGTGCTCCGGCTTATCCAGGATCAAACTGATATGCACAAGGTATCCCCACCTTGGGAAGGGCCCTTTTTGGTTAGCAAAAATCTAAACAACGGGTCATACTACCTTATCAATGTTCGAGACCACAAGGACTCATGCACGTCGGAGGAGGAAACCCGCCGGCCGTGGAATATTGCTCATCTTCGGCCTTATTACACCTGAGCCATTGGCACTTGTGATGTACATATTTACCTCAGTGTATATATTATGATGAATATAATAAATCCGGCATCCCTGATAATTCAGGGCCTTTGTCATTTCACTTCTAAGAATGTGAGTCTTTATTGTCACATCATATGATCACCCGGTTTAAAGGGACCAAAGAGAGTCTACTGCACAACACTACTCAAACATAGGTACCCGGGGAGCACAGCTCAAAAATATACCACTTGGGGGCTCCCTGTTCATAGAGCATAGCTTTGATAACCCCTTCTTGGCTTGAAACGCAGGTGTATAACACCAAAGAATTTCAGTTGATCCTGCCTTGTACGTCTGCCACTCCGCACAGGTAATCCTGGAATGATCCGCTGAACTCTTGACAGTCAATCTTATTAAGACCCTGAACTTGTCAAGGCTAAAACGGCGGTTGATCATCTGAGGTCCGGCTTACCAGGTTTGAAGGATTAGCTCATGGCTGTGCAAGCCCATGAAAAGCACTTGGGTTTTAGGCCTGGCCGCCTATGAAAGCCCTGTTTTTTGATTTATTTTGAAGATCCTTTTCTGAGGTTTTTTCTCTTGTGACATGTTGATATATGATTGGAAACTGATGACGGCTATCATGCCTTATGGTTCATATTATGAGCCTTTCTGGGGTTTTATTTCACCCAGCCTGGTTTTGGACTATAAGTCACCAAGATGTGCTTGGAGTGTTATGCTCTAGGCTATGGAATAATGTCTTGTGCTGCATGCGGCGTTATAAGCCGGCGGTATAAATCAATTGAACAGAGTGTTGTGCTCTCAATCTTTGGGTTGTAACCCTTACTGCACTGGTATGGTAAGCTGGCTGTATAAGCAAATATCACAGGTATGATATTTTGATATAATTATATAGGGTTATGATTAAACCGGCCCTGGTTATGGACAGATTTAGTCACCAGTGGTCTTTATATGGGGTATTATGACCCGCCCTGGGGTAAACCGCCAAGGCACTTGTGATCTGTTTGTGTGCAGGAAAAATGATAAATCTGATCTGCATAAATTCACTACAAGAAATATGTCAACTTGCGACCATCACTATTGGTCGCTGAAAGGTCATTGTTTTTCATTTGCGACCTTTTTGTGACCAAAAATAGATGGTCAAAAGCTGGCCGTCGTAAACTGAAATTAATGACCTTCTCTGTGAAAAGGTCGAAGAAGGCAAAGACCAAAACAAAAGGTCGTTGGTTCAACGACCTTTTGTTTTGGTCGCTAGCTGTCTGCCCAGGCCACGTCGGATCCGAGGTGGCAAAATTGCGACCAAATGAAAGGTCGTTGGTTAGAATCAGCCCGATCCAATTGGGTGTTTTACATGGGCTGAGCCCAACAATTCAGCCTTTTATATAATTTTTCCTACTAATTTTGGACAGCTACATGGGCCAGGCCCAACATTATAGCCTTTTTATTTTTGGGTTGTAGCCTTTGTTTCTCTTTTTTTAATGCACCCCAATTGTCATATTCTGGTAATTGGGTCCCAAATGTGGCGTTCTAGTTTGTGGGACCCTGCTGTCAAGGTCATGTTATTCAGATTTCAATATGCAAATACAGAAAACAGACACAATACTTCAAATAACACCAGGAAGCAATCTGCTACATCATATTACATACATACAAATGTGATGAGCATCAAGTTTATAATTAGATAACACACATACAACCCAATTGTATCAGCCCAAGTCTATCACCTGAGTCTATCACACGAGCCCTAGTTCTGCTACATCATATAACACATACAAATAGGATCAGCATTATTCCAATGAACTAGCTCCCAGAACTAGCACACATACAAGTTCTACTACAAGGACTTCATTACTCCCAGAACTAGCTCAATGAGCTAAAACTATGCTTCATCCGACTTCTTTGTCCTGGTGCTCGCAAAGAAACATGGAAGGCCAGCATCTGCACATTGTAGAACAAAATGTTTAGGAACAAAATAAAAGTAAATCTAACAGCAAAGTATCAAAAAATCAAAGTATTAAAAACTGCAGTAATTTAGTTGGCAGGTACACAATACCATGGTTTTAATTTAACAGAGTTTTTTAGAGTATTCATAATACAAAGCAAGTGTTTGGCTACAACACAGAATACTGTAAAATTTGTTGACTAGCCCTTTGGCAGTCGCATCTAGCTAGCCGATGTGGCAGCAATGCAAACATGAGCTGGCCGGTTGTGTACTGTTTCTGTTATGTTAATCTAGCTAAGTAGGTTGGCTAGCCCTTGCCATTTAGGTCCATATTAACCGAAGCATACATAGACAACAGATTTTGGCATGCTAGAATTCTTACTGCAAACAAGATTGGTTGTCCAGTAAATTATTCGTTAGGAACATCTCAGGTATACAAGAAAAGGATAATGATTCATTATCCATATGAGGGTGACCTCTGGTGCAGTCTATTAAGCAGGAGTACATTAAGAAACCCCGAAACTAAACCCTAAGCAACAAGATATCAAGCACACGCCCACAATTCAATGCATTTCAGGCCATAGGGGCACCGAACTGTATAACCATGCATGCAAAGGAAACAAACAACACAAATAATGGCATTTAGCAAGTGCACCAATAGTTGCATTTAAGGTAAACAAGAGTTGCATAGTAGAGTGCAAGAGAATGACAGCACAATTCTTGCTTGCTGCAATCTAAACAACATCACCACAAGTTCTATGATGCATCCAAACTTGTGAAATTTGTGCACAGATCCAAGTATGATACTAAGTGAGCTGGAAGTGTGCCGCAGATTGTCTCTGCCAGGGAGGCCTAAATGCAGGAAGTGTGCCGCAGACCCAAACAACATCACGAACATAAGCTAATCAACGGAGGAAGGAGGAGGACACCGGGACCTAACCTCTACATGAAGATGTCGCGGTATGCAAGCAGCTTCCTTCTCCGGCTCCCACTGCGCACATGAGGTCTTCCAGGGATATGTTGTTCACCTGATCACCACCTCCCTGCATGCCACACACACACTATCACTACAAAAAAAGACACATCCGTGACATTATGGGCCGAACAAAAAAATTATGTCATACATATGACACTTCTATGACGATAATTGTGACAAAACCCAGTATCATCATAGATGTAGTGGGCTCCTACTTCTATGACAAAAAATCATGACAGAAAATGGGTTTTTCATCCTGGGCGGGCCAGAGACGCAGCTGCATGACATTCTTTGGGCCGTCCATGACGGAAAAAACCGTGGTAGAAGCGAGGAGGAGGAAAATTTCGGGGAGTTCCCGGTTACGGTGGGAGGTCGGGGGCCGAGCGATGCATGTTTCTCTCGTACACGTACACGTGTGTGTGCGAGGCGTTGGCTCTAACTGAACCTGAGCGAGGGATTGGGATCTAACTGAACCCGAGCGATTGCACTGCAGGCTATGCGTTACTGAACCCGAGCGATCGATCGATGGCTGTTAACTGAACCCGATCAAGCGATTCCTTCGCTACTGCTGCTAACTGAAGCCGATCGATTGGATGAACAGTGAGCGTTGCGGGGGGGGTTGGATGAACAGTGAGCGGTGGCATTGCCTCTGGATGAACAGGACCCCGTGGTGTGGTGGAGGGCTGGATGGACAGTAGACGGTGGAGGGGTGCCCGTGGAGGGGTGGTTGAACAGGACCCCGTGGTGTGGAGGGCTGGATGAACAGTAGACGGTGGAGGGGTGCCCGTGGAGGGGTGGTTGAACAGTAGCCGGTGGAGTAGCGCGCGGTGGAGGCTGGATGAACAGGAGCCCATGGAGGCTGGAGGAGGTCGATGGTAGCCCGTGGAGGCTGGAGGAGGTCGACGGTGGAGATGAACAGTATCCCGTGGAGTCCCGTTTTGCGGTACACCACACCCCTCCCGATGAACAGGACCCCCGTTTCAACCATAGGAGGTCCGTTTCGTCCGTTTTGCGGTACGCCACACCCCTCCCGATCAACAGGACCCCCGTT